>NC_047106.1:76511438-76541938 GCF_902500255.1 Thalassophryne amazonica
TGAGTTTAAAAGCAGGAAATTAGAGGTCATCCATGTCTTTATGTCTGTAAGACAATCCTGCAGTTTAGCTAATTGGTGTGTGTCCTCTCTCTCTCTCTCTCTCTCTCTCTCTCTCTCTCTCTCTATATATATATATATCTTTATGTATGCATGTATGTATGTATGTATGTATGTATATATGTATAGAGAGAGAGAGATAGATTGATTGCATGTTCTCCCCATGTTTGGGTAGGTTCCCTCTGGGTGCTCCATCTTCCTCCCCCACATCCAAAGCCATGCAGGGTAGGTTGATTGGAAAGTTTTTTGGCTGTACGTGTGCATGCAGGTGTGAATGTGTTTGTTTGTCTATATGTGGTCCTGGTACAAACTGGCATCCTGTCCAGGGTGTACCCAAAGAGGTTATAAATGATAACTAAAGGCTACGGTTGCACTGAGCCATGTCCCAGCAAGAAGGTGTGGTTGCCATTTTAATTCCAGGCAAGTTCGTGATTTGCACCCATAGACACTCAGTTGGTCTCGTCAAGAAACAGGTGGAATATTCGGGAAAGCTGCGCATGTTAGCAATCCCACAAATGGAGGAAGAAGGGAGACATTTCCTTCCATAACTAAGTGGTTTGGGTTATTCTTGTCACTTTGTCTGTGACATTTGGTATATAAACAGGTGTAAGTTGTCTGCCGTGCCCGTGTTGTCTGAGGACACGGACCATTAACTCTTTACTTATGTCTAGTTAATATTTTCCCCTGCTAGACCGATGTCTAGTTAAAATACTTGTCGTTAGTGGTGAACAGAGGTGGGACAAAGCCACCAGCAAGTCATTCTCAAGTCATGAATCGGCAAGTCTCAAGTCACAATGACCACCAATTGTTTGCAACCTGACTTGAGACTTGACTTGAGACTTGCCGATTCATGACTTGAGAATGACTTGACAGTGACTTCGTCCCACCTCTGGTGATTAAAGTTGTTCGACAAGACCGACAAGTTTTTTTATTTGCACCTTAAAATGAGCTGCTGCTCGCACATTATAATGACCCATGCTGTCCCACTTATAGTCACAGCCTCACACAGAGATGTGCACCCACATCACTGACTTCATGAATGAACCTCTGTCAATAAAGGATAATTGTGTGGGAAAAAAATAAAAATAAATAAATAAATATATATATATATATATATATATATATATATATATATATATATATATATATATATACGAGGTCTGTTAGAAAAGTATCCGACTTTTTTATTTTTTGCAAAAACTATATGGATTTGAATCATGTGCGCTTGCATCAGCCAAGCTTGAACCTTCGTGCGCATGCGTGAGTTTTTTCACGACTGTCGGTTGCGTCATTCGCCTGTGGGCAGGCTTTGAGTGAGCACTGGTCCACCCCTCTCGTCGGATTTTCATTGTCAGGAAAATGTCTGAACGGCTGGAGCAGCGCTGCATCAAATTTTTCAAGAAACTGTGTGAGACAGCCAGGTGGAAACCATTTGGAAAATTCAGATGGCTTTCGGTGAAAATCCTATGGGCATCACACAGATTAATGAGCATTACAACCTGATTAAAGACGGCCCACAGCGGCTGAGGGCGCGCCACACTTCGAACGGCCATCGACAGGCTGAAATGACCAGATCATTTCCAAAGTGAAGGCTGTGTTGATCCGGGACGTCATGTGACTAACAGAGAAATGGCAGAAAAGGTGGACATCAGCCATTTTTCATCACATTCCACTGTTACAGGAGATTTTGTAATGAAAAACGTGCGGAGGCATTCGCGCGTCGGGATGAAGCCGCAATGGCGGAGAACAAAAGCAAGTCTGTGTTGGAAGTCTCACGGGACATGTTGTGACATGCCCAGCTCTCCACAATTTCTTGGATACTCACTCGACTAAAAAGCCACCGAAAGCCGTCTGAATCTTCTGAATGGTGAAGATAGATAGGACACCAGCAGATTCTTTGCCACTTCCAGAAGCGGAACAGCCGCTCCAGTCATCGGCATTATTTTGGCATGCTCCCAGGGCCGCTTATGTGTGTCTTGCACCCTGAATATCAGAGCGTCTTTCTTTCTTTTCTTTTTTTTTGCTCACAATGTTGTTTCACGGCTTGCCCAACCCTGTCACAGTTCTCTCACGAATCTCACTTTAGGAGACACAGTGAGTGCATTCCGAGGATTGTATGACACCAGCGATGTGTCTGGCAGTATATTCGGATGATCCTTGTCACCTCGCCAACTTTGAACAGTTCATATTCTAGGCACGAATCTTGTGACACCCTGCGAGTCAAGTGAGTGAAGAGCACAACCAGTGAAATTAAGCAATTCCCCTCGCAATTGCCATCCATACACTGTTGCAGCCCAGTGACATAGTTCCTGTAGAATCTGAACAGCCATCAGATGTTCAGCGGCAGAGCTATGCAGTGAACACACTTAACAAAACAAGAGTGAGACGGAAACTCTGAAAAATGCCAGGGTACTTTTTGCCCCTTGAATTTTGTATCAGATCATGTTTACGCCTTCATGAAGTACATTTCCTATTTTCAATCTATGCAAATGGGTATTTCACATAACCTAATGTATGCATTTTCATTTCAGGCTGCACATGCATACTTGCACACTGCTTAGAGAAACTGTCAGCCCATTTGCCACATCGTACAGACTGAAGTAGATGAGTGTGATCTGACTGATTTGGTCAAGAACTCTTAACATATTCTTTCCCCTTTCCAGCCCTTGGCTGGAACACAGTTGGTCTACACATGCTTTATGTCTAACACCAGAAGAATGAATAAGAATATTACATACCACATCTCGTTTGTGAAGGTCGTGAATACACAGGAGGAGGAAGACCAAAAAAAGTGTAGCTGGTTATCATAGTGAGAATTTATAGATGTCTGCTTATCAGTGGGAATGTGGGAGTAACATGTGTTTCTCCTTATGATGGTGACACAATTGTATTGTTTCTGTGATGGTGTGAAACCAGACTTAACAACAAGAGGAAACTGTCATTCAGCGTTTGTAAGATTTAAAGGCTTAGCTGATGTCTGATGGTCAGCTAGATGCCTAAAGTCTCTGTGTGTGTGTGTGTGTGTGTGTGTGTGTGTGTGTGTGTGTGTGTGTGTGTGTGTGTGTGTGTGTGTGTGTGTGTGTGTGTGTGTGTGTGTGTGTTGCTATTCCTTTGAACACCCCCTGAGTCTGTGGATTGTGTAGAGAATCTGCAATGCAGCTTTGCAATTCTGTCAGAATGCTGATTCACAGTTATAAGGAAATAATATAAAATATACTAAGAAAATTGCCAGAAATGCTGAAAGCCCCTCAGCTTTTTAGAGATTTCTGTGCCCCTATACTGGGGAAAAATAAAATAAATACAAAATACATCTGAACCTCAGTCAAAGGTAATGGAAAGCTGTCTGTCAATATCTAATGTTTATTACTGCATTTAAAATGTGTGACTACTTTTCACCTTTTTACATGATACAATGCATCATTTCTTTTGAGTTGTCTCCTGCATCTTTAATTTGGTGTTATTTTGATGTATGATTTTGTCATCATATATCATTGCACCCATGTGCAGCAGTAGTGCACTGGTGCTGGGGAAGGGGCGGGGGGTGGGAGGGTGTTGCATTGTTTGCATTCCTGTGTCTGTCCATCCATCTGTGTGTTAACAAAATAAGGTTAAATAAGTGAAGCATTTGGACCAGAATTGGACAAAATTTGATTAACTTAAAAAAATCATTCAATTCAATTTCAATTTCAAATTTATTTACCAGTTTGTTCCCCATGTCATGATTCAGAATATATATAGTTTTGAGGGCAACATATTATAGTTTTGGAGTTTATCTCACATGGTACAACACTGTATGGTCTTACATAAATGGCTATTGTGAGGGTAATTTTCAGTTCAACTTTAAAAAAAAAATGCTACCAGTTTGTTCCCCATGTCATGAGGATTCAGAATACATATACAAGGTCTGTCAATAAAGTAACGGTCCTTTTTATTTTTTCAAAACTATATGGATTTCATTCATATGTTTTTACGTCAGACATGCTTGAACCCTCGTGCGCATGCGTGAGTTTTTCCACGCCTGTCGGTGACGTCATTTGCCTGTGAGCACGCCTTGGGAAGGAGTGGTCCCACCCCCTCGTCGGATTTTCATTGTCTGGAAATGGCGGAATGAAAAGGACTTTTTTTCCATTTTCCAATTTTTTCAGAAGCTGTTAGAGACTGGCACCTGGAAACCATTCGAAAAATTTATCTGGCTTTCGGTGAAAATTTTACGGGCTTCACAGAGAATAAGGTCTGTTAGTACAGCTTTAAGGACCCCTTTAAGGACGCTCGGCGCGCTGCGCTCCGTGCTGCGACAACGCAGGACAAGCCACAGGACCATTTCTAAACGGATGGCTCTGTGGATACGAGACCATCGTGTGCTCTTTCTCTGGTTATCACAAGAGCTGGACATCAGCCATTTTCCGGCAAATTTCACTTTTAATAAGAGATTTTGTCATGGAAAGCCGTGCGGAGGCTTCGCGCGTCACGACCGATTCGTTTTGGAAGAGAGACAAAGGAACACCTCCATTTCGGCGTGTCAGAGGACAAGTTTGGACATGTCTATCTTGGCTTTCAATGCTTACCAGTCCAGTAAGTATCAGTGAAATTGTGGAGAGCTGGACATGTCCAAACTTGTCCTCTGACACACCGAAACAGAGGTGTTCCTTTTCATTCTGCCATTTCCAGACAATGAAAATCCGACGAGGGGGCAGGACCACTCCTTCCCAAGGCGTGCTCAAAGGCGAATGACGTCACCGACAGGCGTGGAAAAACTCACGCATGCACACGAGGGTTCAAGCATGTCTGACGTAAAAACATATGAACGAAATCCATATAGTTTTTGAAAAAAATAAAAAGGACCGTTACTTTATTGACAGACCTCGTGTGTGTGTGTGTGTATATATATATATATATATATATATATATATATATATATATATATATATATATATATATATAGTTTTTAGGGCTACATATTATAGTTTGGGAGTTTATCCCGGACAGACAGACAGACGTAGCCCTTTATGTATATAGATTTGTATTTATTTACAGTGTCTGTTTTTCTGGTTGAAATGAGATATGAATAATCTACCAGACTTAAAACAATGTACAAATTTCCATGTTATTTTATTTGTCTAAAAATAAATGTCCAAGGTTCCTGATGTTAAACAAGAAATTATCTAATCTGAAATAACAGGTGGTTATAATTTACAGATGAATAAAGGTATTAAATAACCTTTTATTTAATTATTTTGCTATTTTTAATTACAAGTTTTCTCAACTTTTTTTTACAGTAATTAGAAATTTTGAGGTAAAAAAAAAAAATTGAAAGGATTTTTCTTCAGAAAACTTTTCTATAAATAAGCAGTCCTGTGACAAGTTTCTGTTTTGTATAGATCAGCGGTTTATGCACTGATCTGTTTTGTAGAGATCAGTGGTTTCTGCCACTAGTCTTCCGTGTTTTGGCTCGAGGCCTCATTCCTATTGGACAGCGCAAAGCTACGTCACAGCTCAGAGTGGCAAAAGTTGGATTGGGTTGAACTTTGACCGTGTCAGCCTGTCGATAAGCGGCAAAGCGTATTCCCATCAGAAGCATCACTTTAGCTTGGCTTTTGACGTGACACATCTGACGCCTCTAAAAAGCAATGCGTTTCATTAAAAATAATGCTTTTCAGACCAATTTGTGACACCACTGACGCTTCCAAAGTGTCAGGCGTGAAAGGCCCTTCAGTTTACACCTCGTGCAGATGTCATTTTTACACTCAGCACCCACAATTTTTCAATAGCATTTGTACTCATGAGAGCACATTGGTCCTGTGCAAAGCTGGCAAATTCATATTGTCCATCACCACAAAGTTTACTCAACAAAAACCGAGTCTAAAGGCCAGTATAGTCTGTTTCTTATAAAGAATGGGTGTTGTCGTCATAAAACCTCACATGGTACACCATGGTACATACACGTAATGCACAGAGATGCACAAAGTTGCAACACAGGACCACAAAACCGAATTAAGCACAATCTGGCCTTGACTATATGAAGACAATAAATTCAACCCATTTCTGCCCAGCTTTCCTCTCAGTTTATGAAGAGTCTCCTTAGCAAATACACCTTGAACATGCCCCAAAGCATTTGTGCCACGTTTGTGCCATGTCGTAAGGATAGGAAGCTGTCTGACTTTATCTGATCGTTAGATAGATAGATAGATAACATAATCTATTCAGCAGTGCTGTTTATTTAGCAATTATGTCAAATTAGAGATCTGAAACATATAAAAAAAATACAATTAACATGGTCGTATATACTGTATGTCATTGAGCTTCAGCTACATTGTAAGTGTACACCACGTTTGTGTCACAGTGTTGTCGCCGAGCTTGGATTGTGACCTTTTCCTTTAGTAACATCATAATTTATTTACCAATGCTTAAAAATGACACTTTTTAAAAGCATACAAGACTTCTGAAACATTGTTATAGCTGACCTTGCAAAAACATAAGTATGACCTTGAACATCAGTGACATCATAACTTATTCAGAAATACTGAAATACTGAAAAAAAATGAGAGATGTGAAAAGAAAGTATACAAAATATTACTGAAACATTGCTATGTGTGACCTTGGCAGTTCGGTGGACAAGTAGCAGATCCAATTGCTTTTAACAGAGAAGGAGAATGCAAGCATTTTTGTAGTCTTTTTTCCATCAAATAGATGCTCAAAATGCTTCAAGCCCTGTCACATTTTGCATGAATGAGCACGAGTGAGGGCGAATGGGGGTGGGGGGGGGGGACTGAACTTCGAGGCAGAGACAGGAGGGACAGACATTCAGACAACCATGTACGAATGCCGATCGAATACCTGGTATGTGTGCCGAAGCCCCCTCAAATGACCTGCGCGCATTCGACATGCAACAGCTCCCAAATCCAGGTCAAATGCAGCCAGAGCACAGTACAAATAACCAGAGTGCAGGTTGAACATGGCCAGAACAAAGCACAGATCCACACAATGCAGAAAGAATGCAGCAGGAATATGCAGAATGCATTCCAAATGGCATACGACAGAGGGCCGATAGCTGTCTGAATAGTACCCGAGGGCTGCTCAAAAGGCATTCAAAATCCTGTACAAATGGACCTCAATGGTGCCCAGAACGCTACCCGGAATGTGTGCCGAATGTGTGTTGAACAAATAATGACCTAAAGGGACCCGAAAAACAGGAATGTATCCAGCATGTGACAAAAACGTCCCCGCCAGGGTATAAATTGCAACCATGTCATCATTCCCAGACAACAGAGTGTATGGACTCGGTAGAGCATGTAGCACTGCTACAGCTAGTTGCCCTCCAGCAACAGCTGCTGGAGCAACTGGTAGAGGGCAGCAGAACTTGCACACGTCACCACATGTGCATTGTTGTGTCTATGTGACATGTGCCCTGCAGGTTTTTAAACCATGACGGTGAAGTGTATTACTAATGTAATCATTGTGACTGCGTTCCCAGCTCTCTTCAGGTCATTGACCAGGTCCTCCTGTGTAGTTCTGGGCTTTCTCACAATAATTTTTACCCAATGAAGCGAGCTCTTGCATGGAGCCCCAGACCAAGAAAGATTGACAGTCATCTTGTGTTATTTCCATTTTCAAATAATTGCGCCACCAGTTTTTCTGTGAAGGCTCTCAGTTGTCCAGGTGGTTTTCATAGTAGAGAAGCTTGAATCTTCGACTGGACTGGGTTGCTTGATGCAAGGACATTTCACTTCTAATCGCAGAAGCTTCCTCAGCTAAAATTCTTGCTCTGGTAGTCTGACTTCTGCCTTGACTCTTGTAGAGAAGAATAACAGAAGCCAGCAAAAGCTGGAGTTTCAAACCTAACCAGACCCCTCCTACCGAAAGGCAGACTGCTATTGGCTAGTGACTAACAATTGCTCTAATTAGCACCTATTGTGCTCTAGTTAGCACCCTCCTAATGAAAGGGCAGCTGTCCCTCCTAAACAATGGGACTGACGCCTCTCCTGACAACGTGAATGACTCATTACCATGAACAAAAGACTGAAACTGCTTTGACCTGAGTACTCCATTGTAAACAGGGGACAAAGCATGTCTCAGACCCCCTCCCCGGTTAAGGCTGGGTTTCAACTGTTTCACATACAATGCTTCCTTCACTCTCCTCTCAAAACATTTCTTTTCTCTGGCTAAGATTTTAACTTCCTTGTCCTCAAATGTGTGGTTAGTGTGAACTGCAGGTCCACCGGCGACCTTTCTGCGGTGCTGGTATAGCCTTTTGTGCAATGGCTGCTTAGTCTCACCTATGTAGTGTTTGCTACAGTTTTCCTGACATCTGATAGAATACAATACATTGCTCTGTTTGTAACTAGGGATCCTGTCCTTAGGGTGAACTAATTTCTGTCTCAAGGTGTTAACAGGTTTAAAGTAAACTGGGATTTTGTGCTGTCTGAAGATCCTCTGTAGTTTTTCCCCCACTCCTGCTAAATATAAGGGAGAGACACTCCTCTTCTTCTTGGCTCTGTCTCCTGTCTGTCTGGTCTCTTTGTTCTATGGGACTTCTGCACTTTATCCAGGGACCATCGTGGGTACCCACATACTGAGGGCTTTACGTACATGTTGTTGTTCTTTAGCCCTTCCCTCTGTAGTTGTGGGCACCTGTAGGGCTCTGTGTTGAAGGGTGATCAGGACTCTTCACGATAGTCCCTGGATATTCAAGCTTCTCTACTGCACCAACGGTTGTTGCTTTCCCACCAAACTGCTTGTCTTTTGCACTGAAGCCCATCGCAGCCTTGTGTAGGTCTACAGTTTTGTCCCTGGTGTCCTTAGACAGCTGTTTGGTCTTGGCCATGGTGGACAGGTTGGAGTGTGATTGAATAAGTGTGTGGACAGGTGCAATTAATACAGGTAAACAGTGCAGAATAGGAGGGCTTTCTTGCTGTTTGGGAGGTGCTCAAATACTAATTTTGTGCATTAAAATGAAAATTAACTATTTAAAAATCATACAATGTGATTTTCTTTTTTTTTTTTTATTCTTTTTATAGATTCCGTCTCTCACAGTTGATGTGCACCTATGATAAAAATTGCAGCCCTCTCCATTCTTTGAAGGTGAGAAAACTTTCAAAATCGACATTGGATCAAAAACTTATTTGCCTCACTGCATGTCCACTGCATCACAACCATATGTGGCCAGGGTACTGAGTATACGAGGTCTATTAGAAAAGTATCCAACCTTATTATTGTTTCAAAAACCATATGGATTTGAATCACGTGTGATTGCGTCAGACAAGCTTGAACCCTCGTGCGCATGCGTGAGTTTTTCCACGCCTGTCGGTTGCGTAATTCGCCTTTGAGCAGGCTTTCCTCTTTCCATGACAAAAACTCCTGTAACAGTGGAATGTGTCGTTCATTTCCAAACTGGACACTGTGTTTTATACGGGACGTCGTCTGACTAGCACAGGAATTGCGAAAAGACGTGGTCATCAGCACTTTTTCGGCACATTGAGACAGACGTGCAGAGGAATTCTGCACGTTGCGGCGGTGCTGCTTGGCGCAAAGCAACGCCGTGATGAAGCCTCACGGGACATGTTCTGGCATGTCCAGGCACATCCACAATTTCTCGGATAATCACTCGATGGAAAAACCACCGACAGCTGTCTGAACGCCATCTCAAAGCCGTCCTGTGAGACCAAAACGGAGGGGTTCCTTTGTCTCGATCCATCAGCAAATCGGTCGTGACACGTGAAGCCTCTGCTCGGCTTACCATGACAACGTCTCTTGTTAAAAGTGAAATCTGCCGGAAAATGGTTGATGTCCAGCTCTTGTGATAACCAGAGAAAGTGCACACGACGGTCCGGCTCCACAGAGCCATCCGTTTAGAAATGATCCGGTGGTTTGTGGCTCTCGATGGCGGCACGGAGCGCGGCGTGCCGAGTGTCCTTAAAGCTGTCCTTAAAGCTGTAGTAACAGTCCTTATTCTCTGTGAAGCCCGTAAACTTTTCATCGAAAGCCAGATAAATTTTTCGAATGGTTTCCAGCTGCCAGTCTCTTAACAGTTTCTGAAAAAATTCTGATGGGGAAAAAAAGCCCAAATCATTCCGCCATTTCCTGACAATGAAAATCCGCCGAGGGGGTGGACCACTCCTCACTCAAAGCCTGCTCACAGGCGAATGACGCAACCGACAGGCGTGGAAAAACTCACGCATGCGCACGAGGGTTCAAGCTTGTCTGACGCAATCACACGTGATTCAAATCCATATGGTTTTTGAAAAAAATAATAAGGTCGGATACTTTTATAATAGACCTCGTACCTGTTGCACATGCACAGCAGTGCACATGTGTTGATGTGTGCGACATTGTGCTGCTATGGCCGGGGCCAGGGTGGTGGTGGCAGAGTGGACAAACAAACAAACAAACAAAAAAGATAAAGAGCAGAAATATGGATTTTAAAAAGGAATGTGAAATGTGCTCATGCCTTACAAAAAAAAAAAAAATTGAGATTTCCATGAGATATATCTGATGATAGTCTAGATAAGAAACAAAAGGAGATGGGTTTATGTAAGCTGACTGGTTGCAAGAACACCCCCAAATAACAGTGAATATTGTCACAGTCAGCAGAAGGCAAAATCACTATCTCGAAGCCAAAAACGTAACCTGATTTTCGACTAGACCTCTGACACACTCCTGATAAACCACAATGTGTTTTGCTAATGTCGGGATAGAACAAATACATTACGTTAAAATATCAGCAGTTAACGTAAAGAGTACAAAGGATGATGGAGGAATCCAAGAGTAAATCAAGTGAGGTAATAGAGAAAAAGAAGGCTGTCACCCCTCTCAGTCACTGCTGGATGCATTATTGTTTCTGTCTGATACATCAACCTGTTTTCTTTTAATTGGTTTATTTGACAGGGACAGTGTATATTAATGAATGTACAGTTGTTTATAGACAGTATATATATATACAAGGTCTGTTAGAAAAGTATCCGACCTTTTTATTTTTTACAAAAACCTGATGGATTTGAATTATGTGTGCTTGCATGAGCCAACCTTGAACGTTCGTGCGCATACATGAGCTTTTTCACGCCTGTCGATTGTATCATTTGCTGGTAAGCAGCCTTTGTGTGAGGACGTGTGTAGAGCTTTCGGATGATTTTCATTGTAAGGAAAATGGCGGAATGACTGGAGCAACGCCAGAAATTTTGCCAGAAACTGGGCGACAGCCAGGTGGAAACATTCGGAAGATTCAGGCGGCTTTTGGTGGCTTTTCAGTCATGTGACTATCCCAGAAATTGTGGAAAAGGTGGGCATCATTTTTCGGAGTCCAGCATGTCCTGTGAGACTTCAACACGGAGGTGCTTTTGCTCCGCCATCAGCTTCGGCACGAATTTCACCGCCACTCTTTTCATGGCCAAATCTTCTGTCACAGTGGAATGTGCCGAAAAAGTGCTGATGTCCACCTCTTCCGCAATTTCTCGGATAGTCACACGACGGTCCCGCATCACCACAGCGTTCACTTTCGAAATGATCTGGTCATTTGATGTTGATGGCCGACTGGAGCGTGGCTCACTCTCCACCGTTGTGCGGACGTCTTTAAACCGACTGTACCGCTCCTTAATCTGTGTGAAGCCCAGAGGATCATCACTGAAAGCCGTCTGAATCTTCCGAATGGTTTCCACCTGGCTGTCACCCAGTTTCTGTCAAAAGTTGATGCAGTGCTGCTCCAGTCATTCCGTCATTTTCCTTGCAATGAAAATCCAAAGTGAGCACTACACACATCCTCAAACAAAGGCTGCTTACCAGCAAGTGACGCAATCGACAGGGGTGAAAAAGTTCACGCATGCGCACGAAGGTTCAAGGTTGGCTCATGCAATCACATGTGATTCAAATCCATCAGGTTTTTGCAAAAAATAAAAAGGTCAGATACTTTTCTAACAGACCCCATATATACAAATATAAATGCAACACTTTTGGTTTTGCTCCCATTTTGTATGAGATGAACTCAAAGATCTAAAACTTTTTCCACATACACAATATCACCATTCCCCTCAAATATTGTTCACAAACCAGTCTAAATCTGTGATAATGAGCACTTCTCCTTTGCTGACATAATCCATCCCACCTCACAGGTGTGCCATATCAAGATGCTGATTAGACACCATGATTAGTGCACAGGTGTGCCTTAGACTGCCCACAATAAAAGGCCACTCTGAAAGGTGCAGTTTTGTTTTACTGGGGGGGATACCAGTCAGTATCTGGTGTGACCACCATTTGCCTCATGCAGTGCAACACATCTCCTTCGCATAGAGTTGATCAGGTTGTCAATTGTGGCCTGTGGAATGTTGGTCCACCCCTCTTCATTGGCTGTGCGAAGTTGCTGGATATTGGCAGGAACTGGTACACGCTGTTGTATACGCCGGTGCAGAGCATCCCAAACATGCTCAATGGGTGACATGTCCGGTGAGTATGCCGGCCATGCAAGAACTGGGACATTTTCAGCTTCCAAGAATTGTGTACAGATCCTTGCAACATGGGGCCGTGCATTATCCTGCTGCAACATGAGGTGATGTTCTTGGATGTTGGCACAACAATGGGCCTCAGGATCTCGTCACGGTATCTCTGTGCATTCAAAATGCCATCAATAAAATGCACCTGTGTTCTTCATCCATAAAAGACGCCTGCCCATACCATAACCCCACCGCCACCATGGGCCACTCGATCCACAACACTGACATCAGAAAACCGCTCACCCACACGACGCCACACACGCTGTCTGCCATCTGCCCTGAACAGTGTGAACCGGGATTCATCCGTGAAGAGAACACCTCTCCAACGTGCCAAACGCCAGCGAATGTGAGCATTTGCCCACTCAAGTCAGTTACGACGACGAACTGGAGTCAGGTCGAGACCCCGATGAGGACGACGAGCATGCAGATGAGCTTCCCTGAGACGGTTTCTGACAGTTTGTGCAGAAATTCTTTGGTTATGCAAACCGATTGTTTCAGCAGCTGTCCGAGTGGCTGGTCTCAGACGATCTTGGAGGTAAACATGCTGGATGTGGAGGTCCTGGGCTGGTGTGGTTACACGTGGTCTGCGGTTGTGAGGCTGGTTGGATGTACTGCCAAATTCTCTGAAACGCCTTTGGAGACGGCTTATGGTAGAGAAATGAACATTCAATACACGAGCAACAGCTCTGGTTGACATTCCTGCTGTCAGCATGCCAACTGCACGCTCCCTCAAATCTTGCGACATCTGTGGCATTGTGCTGTGTGATAAAACTGCACCTTTCAGAGTGGCCTTTTATTGTGGGCAGTCTAAGGCACACCTGTGCACTAATCATGGTGTCTAATCAGCATCTTGATATGGCACACCTGTGAGGTGGGATGGATTATCTCAGCAAAGGAGAAGTGCTCACTATCACAGATTTAGACTGGTTTGTGAACAATATTTGAGGGAAATGGTGATACTGTGTATTGGGAAAAGTTTTAGATCTTTGAGTTCATCTCATACAAAATGGGAGCAAAACCAAAAGTGTTGCGTTTATATTTTTGTTGAGTGTATATATATATATATATATATATATATATATATATATATATATATATATATATATATATATATATATATATATATATACACACACACACACAGTGAGGAAAATAAGTATTTGAACACCCTGTGATTTTGCAAGTCCTCCCACTTTGTTTCTACTATGGTCCTCCCACTTAGAAATCATGGAGGGGTCTGAAATTTTCATCTTAGGTGCATGTCCACTGTGAGAGACATAATCTAAAAAAAAAAAAAAAAATCCAGAAATCACAATGTATGATTTTATAATAATTTATTTGTATGTTACTGCTGCAAGTAAGTATTTGAACACCTGTGAAAATCAATGTTAATATTTGGTACAGTAGTCTTTGTTTGCAATTACAGAGGTCAAACATTTCTTGTAGTTCACACACTACAGCAGGGATTTTGGTCCACTCCTGTACACAGATCTTCTCCAAATCTTTCAGGTTTGGAGTTTCAGCTCCCTCCAAAGATTTTCTATTGAGTTCAGGTCTGGAGACTGGCCAGGCCACTCCAGGACCTTGAAATGCTTCTTACGGAACCCCTCCTTAGTTGCCCTGGCTGTGTGTTTGGGGTCATTGTCATACTGGAAGACCCAGCCATGACCCATCTTCAATGCTCTTACTGAGGAAAGGAGGTTGTTTGCCAGAATCTCGCAATACATGACCCCATCCATCCTCCCTTCAATACGGTGCAGTCGTCCTCTCCCCTTTGCAGAAGAGCACCCCCAGAGTATGATGTTTCCACCCCATGCTTCACGGTTGGGATGGTTTTCTTGGGGTTGTTCTCATCCTCTAGACATGGTAAGTGGAGTTGATTCCAAAAAGCTCTATTCTGGTCTCATCTGACCACATGACCTTCTCCCATGCCTCCTGTGGATCATACAGATGGTCACTGGTGAACTTCAAACGGGCCTGGACATGTGCTGTGGTGAGCAGGGGGAACTTGCTGCCCTGCAGGATTTTAAACCATGACAGCACCATGTGTTACTAATGTAATCTTTGTGACTGTGGTCCCAGGTCTCTTCAGGTCATTGACCAGGTCCTCCTGTGTAGTTATGAGCTTTCTCAGAATCATCCTTACCCCACAAAGTGAGATCTTGCATGGAATCCCAGACCGAGGGAGATTGACAGTCATCTTGTGTTTCTTCCACTTTCTAATTAATAATCATAACAGTTGTCTTCTACCAAGCTGCTTGCCTGTTGTCCTGTAGTCCATCCCAGCCTTGTGCAGGTCTACAGTTTTGTCCCTGGTGTCTTTAGACAGCTCTTTGGTCTTGGCTATGGTGGAAAGGTTGGAGTATGATTGACTGAGTGTGTGAACAGGTGTCTTTTATACAGGTAACAAGTTCAAACAGGTGCAATTAATACAGGTAAAGAGTGTAGAATAAGAGGGCTTCTTAAAGAAAAATTAACAGGTCTATGTGAGCCAGAATTCTTGCTGGTTGGAAGGTGTTCAAATACTTATTTGCAGCAGTAACCAGTAACACACAAATAAATTATTTAAAAAAATCATACATTGTGATTTCCAGATTTATTTATTTTTTTTTTAGATTATGTCTGTCACAGTGGACATGCACGTAGGATGAACATTTCAGAGCCCTCCATGATTTCTAAGTGGGAGAACTTGCAAAACCGTGGGGTGTTCAAATACTTATTTTCCTCACTATATATATATATATATATATATATATATATATATATATATATATATATATATATATATATATATATATATAAATGTGTATGGCATGACCTGGGGTGTCATGGCGACACCCCAGGTCACGCCACTGGTATCAGCTGGACCTAGTCATCACTCAAAGGGCCTCACTGAATCATGTGCTTGTCACCCAAAGGTACCACAGTGCTGACTGCGACACTGACCACTCCTCGGTCTGCAGCAAGGTGCACCTTCAACCTAAACAGATTCATTGCTCAAAGCAGAAAGGACACTCATGGATCAACACAGTCATGACATCGGCCCCAGACCTATGTGCACGCTTTGCCAATGCCATCAATGAAGCCCTAAAGAACTGCCTGACGGACAGTACCGAAACGAGGTGGAACCACATTCGAGACGCCACCTACCAAGCCGCTATCGACTCCTTTGGCAAGAAAGTGAGGCATAACCCAGACTGGTTTGAAGCAGGGATTGCCGAAATGGAATCAGCAATCACAGCAAAGCGAGCCGCCCAACTCGACTATAAAAGCAATCCCTCTGAGAAGACTCTGGCTGCCTACAGGAAGGCCAGAAGTGATGCCCAGCGGACTGCTCGGAAATGCGCCAATGACCATTGGCTGAGACTCTGTCGAAGCATCCAGCTTTCTGCTGACTATGGCGACATTCGCTAAAAAGCCTTTAGCCCCAGCACCATTAAGATCACTCCCCTTAAGTCGGCCTCAGGTGAAGTCATCACAGAACGTAGTAGGCAGATGGAGAGATGGGCCTGTACTCTAGAGAGAACACCGTCACTGACACAGTAGTTGAAAACACCACTCCCTTGCCTGTCATGCTGTAGCTTGATGCTCCACCCTTTATTGAGGAACTGCAAAAAGCCATCGACTCCCTTTTCTGTGGCAAAGTGCCAGGAAGTGATGGTGTCCACTCAGAGATCATTAAGGCCAACAAAGATACCTCTCTCTTACAACACCTCCATGAACTCCTGCTACAGTGCTGGGAAGAAGGGATAGTGCCCCAAGAAATGCGAGACGCAAATATCATCATATTGTATAAGAACAAAGGTGACCGTAGTGACTGCAACAACTATCGCGGAATCTCTCTGCTCAGCACTGTTGGCAAGGCCTTTAAATGAGTCGCCCTGAATCGCCTACAGTCTCTCGCCGAAAGGGTTTACTCTGAGGCACAGTGTGGCTTCAGAGCTGGAAGATCAACAGTCAACATGGTGTTCTCACTTCAACAATTCCAGGAGAAGTGCCGTGAGCAATGCCGACCCCTGTATATCGCCTTCCTCGATCTGACAAAGGCGTTCAACCTTGTCAGTAGATAAGGTCTCTTCACCTTACTCCAGAGGATTTGATTCCCTCCCAAGCTACTGAAAATGATCACGTCCTTCCATGAGGAGAATAAAGGTACTGTCCAGTATGATGGCTCATCCTCGGAACCCATCCCAATCAAGAGCGGGGTGAAACAGGGCTGCGTGCTCGCACCAACACTCTTCAGCATCTTCTTCTTACTGCTGCTGAGACACGCCTTCAGCCAGACTGATGATGGAGTCTTCATTCACACAAGAAGTGATGGCAACCTCTTCAACTTGGCCTGCCTCCGTGAAAAGACCAAGGTGAGGAACGTTCTCATCAGAGAGCTGCTGTTCGCAGATGATGCTGCCCTCACCACACATACAGAGGAAGCCTTACAATGGCTTATCAACAGCTTTGCTTCTGCCTGCACTGAGTTTGGTCTCACCATAAGCATCAAGAAAACCAACATTATGGGTCAAGATGTCAGTAACACCCCCCGCATAACCATCTGTGACCATACCCTTGAAGTGGTTGAGAACTTCACTTACCTGCGCTCTACCATCTCTAGTAACCTCTCCCTTGACACCGAGCTTATCATAAGGATTGGCAAAGCATCATCAGCAATGGTTCATCTGGCAAAGAGAGTGTGGGACAACTCCATGCTGACTACCAACACCAAGATGAAAGTGTACCAGGCCTGTGTGCTGAGCACTCTCCTCTATGGCAGCAAAACATGGACCCTGTATTCCCATCAAGAATGCAGGCTGAACGCCTTCCATCTGCGCTGCCTCAGATGACTCCTGGGCATCACCTGGCAGGACCGTGTCCCAAACATCGAAATACTGGCCCGGGCAGGAGCACCAAGCATGTTTGCCCTACTTAGCCAAAGAAGGCTCCGCTGGCTCGGTTATGTTGTCCGCATGGACGACGGCCGTATCTCCAAAGATGTGCTGTATGGCGAGCTAGCCACTGGCTCCAGATCCACAGGATGGTCTGCATGACGCCACAAGGATGTCTGTAAGCGTGATCTCAGAGCGAGCAACATCAACCCAACAGACCTGGAAACATTTGCAGCAGACCGTGACAGCTGGCGGCTTACCACCAAGAGTGGCATCCAGCTGGCAGAAGTGAGGAGGGAGGAGCATTGGGAAGAAAGGAGACTCCAATGACGACAGCGAGCAGAGTCAGCACCCACAGAAACAGGACATTATACCTGCAGTGCCTGCAACAAAGTCTGCCAATCCAGGATCGGGCTCTTCACTGCACTGAAACCCAACTACTGACTGACCCACGGCACAACTCCATTGTCTCCCGAGCAGTGATGTCGGTAACTCTAATCTGACCACTTTTTTTAGTAATGAGTAATCTAATGCATTAATCTTTCCAAATCATTAATCAGATTACAGTTACTTCTCCAAGTCACTGTGTGTTACTATTATTTTTATATTTGTGGGTCGATAGCAGCATTAAACTTGGTCCGTGGGCAGAAGGTCTGGGTTCGACTGAACTGCCCACTTTAAGTGAGCTGTGAGCTTTTCATCCGCGGTTTATTGCAGCAGCTATGACTCGTCCTCACCTCTTAAAGCGCGGTAACAACAGCACACCTGCACTGAGCTTTACAAAGACATTTTATGCTTTTTTTTCCTCCTTTATTTAGAATTCTGAGATGAGCCGCTCCGTATCTGCTGCTAAAAACAGCTGATCCTCCACGACACGTCAACAACTAACACCATTTTCCACTCAAATGCACCTAAACTCTCTTTCTGAGGACCACATGATGTGAAAACGCAATAAAACTTTCTTACCTGTAAATCTGGTCATGTTTTCTGCATAAATAAATGTTATCCATTTTTGTGCTCAAACGCCAAAGCAGGGGCGAATCCAGATGGAATGGGAGCATGGGGCAGGGATGTGCCCCCCCCCCCCCACAACACCCCTAGATTAAAGGTCCAGTTTTGAAGCTGTTTTTTACTACAACTACTAATATTGCTTAAAATAATAATAATTTCGACAAGTAAAATGTTTAGAGAGAATTTAAATGTTAGAAAAATGTTAGAAAGAATTTAATAGTTACATTTATAAAAAATGTAGGTTAGAAATTGCAAGTTTTACTGTTACAGTGCTGTCAACAGTTAAATATGAGGTCACGAAAGAGGTCTTTATTTTACTTTTTATAAAACAAGTATTTATTTTCATTGAAGTCAAGATAGGGTGACTATAAAGTGAGTTTTGGCAAAATAGGTATCATTGTCATGTTGAGGTGGCAGGGGGTTGTTGTCGGCAGCTGGGGAAAGTAACTAAAAAGTAACTAGTAATCTAACTTAGTTACTTTTCCAATTGAGTAATCAGTAAAGTAACTAAGTTACTTTTTCAAAGAGTAATCAGTAATCAGTAATTGGATTACTTTTTCAAAGTAACTGTGGCAACACTGCTCCCGAGACAGGCGGATGCCATATATATATATATATATATATATATATATATGCCAGATTTAGCACAATGCTAATTTCCATCCATAGTCCCCAGGTTGTTTGACAATGATGATGGCCCCAACAATCAATCAACCCCTGCTACTCGAATGCCCCCATCACATATAGCAAGAATTTGCTGGAAGCATGCCTGACATGGCAAATATTGCCATAAACTGACACACTCGGGAGGAAAAGAGGCATGGTCTGCAGTGTCGGAGCGCAGAAAGACTGCCTCGTTCACACCTGTCAGATCACATCCAGAGCGTATGCAGATGACACAGACTGCCGTCAGATAGCCAAAAAAGGTGCTGAAGACTGTCTGATCTCCAAATGTCTGGATGGCAAACACAGACCGGAGCACTGTGTTCCTCATGTGCACGCGTGCATACACACGTGGGGCTGCAATGATCACTCAGCTGTGTGTGTGCGTGTGTGTGTGTGGACATTATCATATGTGGCACAGGTCATACAAGCAGGCTTTGTGGTGCCAGATCTGCAACCCCAATTCCAATGAAGTTGGGGTTGTAGGATTTACATGCAGACAGATTAACAGTGCCGCCTGAGGGATCGAAGGTCATGGGCATTCAATGTTGGTTTTCAGCCTTGCCACTTATGTGTAGAAAGTTCTCCATATTCTCTGAATCTTCTGATTACATTATGGACTGTAGATGATGGAATCCCTAAATTCCTTCCAATTGAACATTGAGAAACGTTGTTCTCAAACTGTTGGACTATTTTTTTTCCACACAGTTGTTCACAAAGTGGTGATCCTCACCCCATCTTTGCTTGTGAATGGCTGAGCCTTGTGGGGATGCTCCTTATATACCCAATCATGACACTCACCTGTTCCCAATTAACCTGTTCACCTGTGTAATGCTCCAAACAGGTGTTCTTTGAGAATTCATCAACTTTCTCAGTCTTTTGTTGCCCCGTCCCAGGTTTTTTGAAATGTGTTGCAGGTATCCATTTCAAAATGAGCAAATATTTGCACAAAAACAAAAAAGTCTATTAGTTTGAACATTAAATATCTTGTCTTTGTGGTGTATTCAGGTTAAAGAGGATTTGCAAATCACTGTATTCTGTTTTTATTTACATTTCACCAGCATCCCAACTTCACTGGAAATGGGGCTTGCATAAGGAGGGAAAGAACGAATGGGACACCACCACCTTCGATGGCCGAGGGGGAGGATGGGGTCACAATGTGTAATATGCCTTAATTGAGAGTGTGGCGTCAACTCAGAACATGGCGCCATTTGGGTTCCAACTGCACTGAATTAATGAATCAACCTTTAATGTTTTCAACATTTTTTTTAAATCATTTAACCACATACAGCAACACATTCAGGTACAGGTGCTATCAAAATAAATATAAAAATTGTTAAGCTATTAAATTTACCTAAATTTACAATTTATGATGATTTATTTTATGCAGCTGCAGCTCTGTAACTCCGTGTCATGCAATGACGTGCGTGACAGTTTTAAAGTTCTCCGACTCTGGCTTATACTTTATTCTGGACTAATTTGAACATCAGCAAGCTTTTCTTTCTACAATCATTACCTCCAGATTTTCCTCTTTTACTGACTCCATGCTGGAAATGTGCAGACTTTTCTGATCCATTTTTAATCAGTGTGCACACTGCAAAACCTATTAAAATATGATGGCAGATGAAAGAGTCAAAGCAGAAAAGTGTCAAATCACAACCTTTTGCTGTGTCTGATTTAACAGGTGCACATCCAGGCTGCGGGTCCGAGTCTGAGCATGGTGTAAAAAAAATAAACGGTCTTTTAATCACGGAAATGACTCCGTTCCCACATGCGAGGGGTTTTAATGGAAATACATTGCGATCAGATGGGACACTTTATCCGATGTGAGCGAATGGTTTAGGTGAGCTTTACTGTACATGGGACAGAACAAAAAATTTTCCTACTTCGCAAAACTTTGAAGATGATGTCGGCTTCCATCCCTGACTTTATTTTCCCACATTTTTCTTCTGTGTGGATCTGAATGGAATCTGTACATCTTGAAGCCCTTGTTGTGTCTGTTTGTGCATCCAAATGCACAACAACCTGGCATTTTCAGCAAATAAATAAATTATCTAGCTGGATTTACATGTAGACAGATTAACAGTGAACTCTATTTTGGAACCAAGATGGCACCAAGAGTAACGTGACCTTTTTTTTCCCCAACTCATGTTGCCACTCTCTCACTTAAGGCACACTAACGTGTGCAGTAATTTCATTGCACCCTGGGAAAATTGGCAGTAGCAAAAAATTCCAAGTGCTCTGGTTTAAGAAAGGAACTGTCTTTCTGTGCAAACCCTCAGAGAGATTTCACACATTAGATGCTAAATAATTTTGTGCGATGGCCAGTGAAAATTAGGATAAAGCACTTTGGTTTTCCTAAGAATGTCATATCGACACAACACTGCAGCTACCTCTGCTCTGCTCCTCTCTCCTCAAATTATTCATGCTGTCTCCAAAGTCAGAGCTGTTAAATCTGTGTTCATCCATCAGACCCTCAAAAATAGTTTCAACCGCCGTCTCTGTCCTCTCCTTTGTTTTGCCTTTTGCCTGCTCTCCAGGATTCATTCGGCTGTCGTTTCCCCATCTTCTCTTCTTCTCACTTCCTTTCTTATTGTCTTCACGTTTTCCTCTTCCTCCTCAGTTTATTACCACATCGTTCCCTCTCTTCTCCAGGCAAGATGGAGAGAAGGAGGAAAGAAAAAGACTAGTGTAGAAGAGGAGATAATGATGGGAAGAGTGACAGCAGCTTACGGGTAAGAGGGTGGAAGCTGCTTCTCTCCTCTAAGGTATGTCTCTCTTTCTTTTTTCCATTTCTGTCTCAGTATCGACCTTTCTCTCTCTGTCACTCAGACATGAAATGCAGGCGTGTCTGTCTGTCTAGTTGTCTTTCCTTTAGGCTTGGCAACTTCACATGTGCACAGCTGAGACCTGCCCTCATCATGCACACACACATACAAATCTGCAGCATTACAACTGCAAAGGCACTCAGTTGAGCATGTGTCTGCTCCAAAAGCCAGATCTTGTAGAAACAAATTATTTTAAATATTATGTAATGACCCATTTTCTGTTCAACTGCACCATGTTTCTTAACAAGGTTCATCAATTATATTTGGAAATATGTTCATTAGTTTATGTCTCCTCAGAATGGAGATGGATCATTGTACACTGTGGTGTCTGTCAGCCTGTCTGTCTTTCCATCTAACATTGAATCCTTGAGTGTCCCAGCCAGAGCCCAAATCTGATCTCTGGAGAGATCTGTAAATGGTTGTGCACCAAACCGATGGAACTTGAGAGGTGCTGCAAATAAGAATATGCAAAACTGCCCCAAAATAGGTGTATCTTATGCAAGAAGACTTGAGGCTGAAATTGCTGCCAAAGTTGCATCAACAAATTACTGAGCAAAGGGAGTGAATGCTTTTGTAAATGTGATTTTTTTGTTTGTTTTATTTTTAATAATTTTTCAAAAAGAAAAAAAAAAAACTTTTCCATGTTGTCATTATGGGGTCTTATGAATGGGAGGGAGAAATTAATGTATTCCTTTTTGGAATAAGGCTGTAACATAACAAAAAGTGGAAAAAGTGAAGTACTGTGGATAATTTCTTCATGCAATATATATACGAGGGCTGTCCGTAAAGTATAGGTCCTTTTTATTTTTTTCAAAAACTATATGGATTTCATTCATATGTTTTTACGTCAGACATGCTTGAACCCTCGTGCGCATGCGTGAGTTTTTCCACGCCTGTCGGTGACGTCATTCGCCTGTGAGCACTCCTTGTGGGAGGAGTCGTCCAGCCCCTCGTCGGAATTCCTTTGTCTGAGAAGTTGCTGAGAGACTGGCGCTTTGTTTGATCAAAATTTTTTCTAAACCTGTGAGACACATCGAAGTGGACATGGTTTTGAGGTGATTCTGTCGCTTTAAGGACTTTTCACGGTGCGAGACGTCGTGCAGCGCTCTCAGGCACCATCATCAGCCTGTTTCAAGCTTAAAACCTCCACATTTCAGGCTCTATTGATCCAGGACGTCGTGAGAGAACAGAGACGTTTCAGAAGAAGTCAGTTTCAGCATTTTATCCGGATATTCCACTGTTAAAGGAGATTTTTTTAATGAAAGACGTGCGGACGGGTCCGAGCGTCAGGACGCAGCCGACGCGGCGCGGCGGCACAGGAAAAACACCTCCGTGCTGATAACCATTTGTTAAAATCCAGTTGGCTTTTGATGGCTTTCAGTGGAGTGAGTATATGAGAAATTGTTTATCAGCTGGAGATGTTCCAACTTGTCCTTAAGGCTTCCAACAGAGGTGTTTTTCCTGTGGCGGAGCGTCGCAGCGGATGCGAGCCGACGCTGCAATCCGCCCACACGTCTTTCATTAAAAAAATCTCCTTTAACAGTGGAATATCCGGATAAAATGCTGAAACCGACTTCTTCTGAAACTTCTCTGTTCTCTCACGACGTCCTGGATCAACAGAGCCTGAAATGTGGAGGTTTTAAGCTTGAAACAGGCTGATGACGCTGCCTGAGAGCGCTGCGCGACGTCTCGCACTGTGAAAAGTCCTAAAGCGACAGAATCACCTCAAAATCTCTCATCAGCTTTTAAAATTTTCACTGAAGACCAGCTTAATTTTTCGAACCATGTCCACTTCGATGTGTCTCACAGGTTTAGAAAAAATTTTGATCAAACAAAGCGGCAGTCTCTCAGCAACTTCTCAGACAAAGGAATTCCGACGAGGGGCTGGACGACTCCTCCCACAAGGAGTGCTCACAGGCGAATGACGTCACCGACAGGCGTGGAAAAACTCACGCATGCGCACGAGGGTTCAAGCATGTCTTACGTAAAAACATATGAATGAAATCCATATAGTTTTTGAAAAAAATAAAAAGGACCTATACTTTACGGACAGACCTCGTATATATATATATATATATACATATATATATATACATACACTCAAAAAAATATAAACTTTTGGTTTTGCTCCCATTTTGTATGAGATGAACTCAAAGATCTAAAACTTTTTCCACATACACAATATCACCATTTCCCTCAAATATTGTTCACAAACCAGTCTAAATCTGTGATAGTGAGCACTTCTCCTTTGCTGAGATAATCCATCCCACCTCACAGGTGTGCCATATCAAGATGCTGATTAGACACCATGATTAGTGCAGAGGTGTGCCTTAGACTGTCCACAATAAAAGGCCACTCTGAAAGGTGCAGTTTTATCACACAGAACAATGCCGCAGATGTCGCTTTGATTTGAGGGAGTGTGCAATTGGCATGCTGACAGCAGGAATGTCAACCAGAGCTGTTGCTCGGGTATTGAATGTTCATTTCTCTACCATAAGCCGTCTCCAAAGGCGATGCAGAGAATTTGGCAGTACATCCAACCAGCCTCTCAACCGCAGACCACGTGTAACCACACCAGCCCAGGACCTCCACATCCAGCATGTTCACCTCCAAGATCATCTGAGACCAGCCAAAGAATTTCTGCACAAACTGTCAGAAACCGTCTCAGGGACGCTCATCTGCATGCTCGTCGTCCTCATCGGGGTCTCGACCTGACTCCAGTTCATCGTCGTAACCGACTTGAGTGGGCAAATGCTCACATTCGCTGGTGTTTGGCACGTTGGAGAGGTGTTCTCTTCACAGATGAATCCCGGTTCACACTGTTTAGGGCAGATGGCAGACAGCGTGTGTGGCAACGTGTGGGTGAGCAGATTTCTGATGTCAATGTTGTGGATCGAGTGGCCCATGGTGGCGGTGGGGTTATGGTATGGGCAGGTGTCTGTTATGGACGAAGAACACAGGTACATTTTATTGATGGCATTTTGAATGCACAGAGATACCGTGATGAGATCCTGAGACCCATTGTTGTGCCATCCAAGAACATCACATGTTGCAGCAGGATAATGCACGGCCCCATGTTGCAAGGATCTATACACAATTCTTGGAAGCTGAAAATGTCCCAGTTGTTGCATGGCCGGCATACTCACCGGACATGTCACCCATTGAGCATGTTTGGGATGCTCTGCACCGGCGTATACAACAGCGTGTACCAGTTCCTGCCAATATCCAGCAACAGCAGCTTCGCACAGCCATTGAAGAGGAGTGGACCAACATTCCACAGGCCACAACTGACAACCTGATCAACTCTATGCGAACGAGATGTGTTGCACTGCATGAGACAAATGGTGGTCACACCAGATACTGACTGGTATCCCCCCTAATAAAACAAAACTGCAGCTTTCAGAGTGGCCTTTTATTGTGGACAGTCTAAGGCACACCTGTGCACTAATCATGGTGTCTAATCAGCATCTTGATATGGCACACCTGTGAGGTGGGATGGATTATCTCAGCAAAGGAGAAGTGCTCACTATCACAGATTTAGACTGGTTTGTGAACACTATTTGAGGGAAATGGTGATATTGTGTATGTGGAAAAAGTTTTAGATCTTTGAGTTCATCTCATACAAAATGTGAGCAAAACAAAAAGTGTTGCGTTTATATTTTTGTTGAGTGTATATATATATATATATATATATATATATATATATATATATATATATATATATATATATATATACATACACACACATATATACATATATATATATATATACACATATATACACATATATATACACATATACACACATATATACACATATACACACATATATATACACATATACACACATATATATATACACATATATATATATATATATATATACACATATATATACGAGGTCTGTCCATAAAGTATCGTACCTTTTTATTTTTTTCAAAAACTATATGGATTTCATTCATATGTTTTTACGTCAGACATGCTTGAACCCTCGTGCGAATGCGTGAGTTTTTCCACGCCTGTCGGTGACGTCATTCGCCTGTGAGCACGCCTTGTGGAAGGAGTGGTCCCGCCCCCTCATCGGATTTTCATTGTCTGGAAATGGCGGAATGAAAAGGACTTTTTTTCCATCAGAATTTTTTCAGAAGCTGTTAGAGACTGGCACCTGGAAACCATTCGAAAAATTTATCTGGCTTTCAGTGAAAATTTTACGGGCTTCACAGAGAATAAGGACTTTAACTACAGGTTTAAGGACCCCTTTAAAGGAAGGTCGGTGCGCCGCGCTGCGAGCTGCGACGACGCGACGACGCGGCACAAACCACTGGATCATTTCTAAGCTGATGGCTCTGTGGATACGAGACCGTCGTGTGCTCTTTCTCTGGTTATCACAAAACCTGGACATCAGACATTTTCCGGCAGATTTCACTTTTAACAAGAGATTTTGTCACGGAAAGCCGCGCGGAGGCTTCGCGCGTCACGACCTATTCGCTGATGAAGCGAGACAAAGGAACACCTCCGTTTCGGAGTGTTAGAGGACAAGTTGGGACATGTCTATCTCGGCTTTCAGTGCTTACCAGTCGAGTGAGTATAAAAGAACTTGTGGAGAGCTGGACATGTCCCAACTTGTCCTCTACATACATATACACATATATGTATATACATATATATATATATATATATATATATATATATATATATACACATATACACATATATATATATACACATATATATATATATATATATATACACATACATACATATATATATATATATATATATATATATATATATATATATATATATATATATATATATATATATATACACACATATATATACACATACACACGATTTGTTTCCCAGTGTAATCTTTACGTGCCTTAACTAAAGCACTCCTTCTGCTGAATCACCTCTAAATTATTTACACATTATTCACTTTGCGTGTTTTTAGGAATCCGCTAGGTTAGCGAAGCTACTAGCTCTTAGCCGATTTAGCATGGTGGCTTCTCCTGTCTCTCCTGCACTTTTCTGCTCTGGGTGTGAAATGTTTAGTTATTCCTCGGCCTCCTTTAGTAGTAACGGTACTTGTAATAAGTGTAGCTTATTCGTAGCTTTGGAGGCCAGGCTGGGCGAATTGGAGACTCGGCTCCGCACCGTGGAAAATTCTACAGCTAGCCAGGCCCCTGTAGTCGGTGCGGACCAATGTAGCTTAGCCGCCGTTAGTTCCCCCCTGGCAGATCCCGAGCAGTCGGGAAAGCAGGCCGACTGGGTGACTGTGAGGAGGAAGCGTAGCCCTAAACAGAAGCCCCGTGTACACCGCCAACCCGTTCACATTTCTAACCGTTTTTCCCCACTCGGCGACACACCCGCCGAGGATCAAACTCTGGTTATTGGCGACTCTGTTTTGAGAAATGTGAAGTTAGCGACACCAGCAACCATAGTCAATTGTCTTCCGGGGGCCAGAGCAGGCGACATTGAAGGAAATTTTAAACTGCTGGCTAAGGCTAAGCGTAAATTTGGTAAGATTGTAATTCACGTCGGCAGTAATGACACCCGGTTACGCCAATCGGAGGTCACTAAAATTAACATTAAATCGGTGTGTAACTTTGCAAAAACAATGTCGGACTCTGTAGTTTTCTCTGGGCCCCTCCCCAATCGGACCGGGAGTGACATGTTTAGCCGCATGTTCTCCCTGAATTGCTGGCTGTCTGAGTGGTGTCCAAAAAATGAGGTGGGCTTCATAGATAATTGGCAAAGCTTCTGGGGAAAACCTGGTCTTGTTAGGAGAGACGGCATCCATCCCACTTTGGATGGAGCAGCTCTCATTTCTAGAAATCTGGCCAATTTTCTTAAATCCTCCAAACTGTGACTATCCAGGGTTGGGACCAGGAAGCAGAGTTGTAGTCTTACACACCTCTCTGCAGCTTCTCTCCCCCTGCCATCCCCTCATTACCCCATCCCCGTAGAGATGGTGCCTGCTCCCAGACCACCAATAACCAGCAAAAATCTATTTAAGCATAAAAATTCAAAAAGAAAAAATAATATAGCACCTTCAACTGCACCACAGACTAAAACAGTTAAATGTGGTCTATTAAACATTAGGTCTCTCTCTTCTAAGTCCCTGTTGGTAAATGATATAATAATTGATCAACATATTGATTTATTCTGCCTAACAGAAACCTGGTTACAGCAGGATGAATATGTTAGTTTAAATGAGTCAACACCCCCGAGTCACACTAACTGTCACAATGCTCGTAGCACGGGCCGGGGCGGAGGATTAGCAGCAATCTTCCATTCCAGCTTGTTAATTAATCAAAAACCCAGACAGAGCTTTAATTCATTTGAAAGCTTGTCTCTTAGTCTTGTCCATCCAAATTGGAAGTCCCAAAAACCAGTTTTATTTGTTATTATCTATCGTCCACCTGGTCGTTACTGTGAGTTTCTCTGTGAATTTTCAGACCTTTTGTCTGACTTAGTGCTTAGCTCAGATAAGATAATTATAGTGGGCGATTTTAACATCCACACAGATGCTGAGAATGACAGCCTCAACACTGCATTTAATCTATTATTAGACTCTATTGGCTTTGCTCAAAAAGTAAATGAGTCCATCCACCACTTTAATCATATCTTAGATCTTGTTCTGACTTATGGTATGGAAATAGAAGACTTATCAGTATTCCCTGAAAACTCCCTTCTGTCTGATCATTTCTTAATAACATTTACATTTACTCTGATGGACTACCCAGCAGTGGGGAATAAGTTTCATTACACTAGAAGTCTTTCAGAAAGCGCTGTAACTAGGTTTAAGGATATGATTCCTTCTTTATGTTCTCTAATGCCATATACCAACACAGTGCAGAGTAGCTACCTAAACTCTGTAAGGGAGATAGAGTATCTCATCAATAGTTTTACATCCTCATTGAAGACAACTTTGGATGCTGTAGCTCCTCTGAAAAAGAGAGCTTTAAATCAGAAGTGTCTGACTCCGTGGTATAACTCACAAACTCGTAGCTTAAAGCAGATAACCCGTAAGCTGGAGAGGAAATGGCGTCTCACTAATTTAGAAGATCTTCACTTAGCCTGGAAAAAGAGTCTGTTGCGCTATAAAAAAGCCCTCCGTAAAGCTAGGACATCTTTCTACTCATCACTAATTGAAGAAAATAAGAACAACCCCAGGTTTCTTTTCAGCACTGTAGCCAGGCTGACAAAGAGTCAGAGCTCTATTGAGCTGAGTATTCCATTAACTTTAACTAGTAATGACTTCATGACTTTCTTTGCTAACAAAATTTTAACTATTAGAGAAAAAATTACTCATAACCATCCCAAAGACGTATCGTTATCTTTGGCTGCTTTCAGTGATGCCGGTATTTGGTTAGACTCTTTCTCTCCGATTGTTCTGTCTGAGTTATTTTCATTAGTTACTTCATCCAAACCATCAACATGTTTATTAGACCCCATTCCTACCAGGCTGCTCAAGGAAGCCCTACCATTATTTAATGCTTCGATCTTAAATATGATCAATCTGTCTTTGTTAGTTGGCTATGTACCACAGGCTTTTAAGGTGGCAGTAATTAAACCATTACTTAAAAAGCCATCACTTGACCCAGCTATCTTAGCTAATTATAGGCCAATCTCCAGCCTTCCTTTTCTCTCAAAAATTGTGCTGCTTTTGATACTGTTGACCATAAAATTTTATTACAGAGATTAGAGCATGCCATAGGTATTAAAGGCACTGCGCTGCGGTGGTTTGAATCATATTTGTCTAATAGATTACAATTTGTTCATGTAAATGGGGAATCTTCTTCACAGACTAAGGTTAATTATGGAGTTCCACAAGGACTTGCTAGGACCAATTTTATTCACTTTATACATGCTTCCCTTAGGCAGTATTATTAGACGGTATTGCTTAAATTTTCATTGTTACGCAGATGATACCCAGCTTTATCTATCCATGAAGCCAGAGGACACACACCAATTAGCTAAACTGCAGGATTGTCTTACAGACATAAAGACATGGATGACCTCTAATTTCCTGCTTTTAAACTCAGATAAAACTGAAGTTATTGTACTTGGCCCCACAAATCTTAGAAACATGGTGTCTAACCAGATCCTTACTCTGGATGGCATTACCCTGACCTCTAGTAATACTGTGAGAAATCTTGGAGTCATTTTTGATCAGGATATGTCATTCAAAGCGCATATTAAACAAATATGTAGGACTGCTTTTTTGCATTTACGCAATATCTCTAAAATCAGAAAGGTCTTGTCTCAGAGTGATGCTGAAAAACTAATTCATGCATTTATTTCCTCTAGGCTGGACTATTGTAATTCATTATTATCAGGTTGTCCTAAAAGTTCCCTAAAAAGCCTTCAGTTAATTCAAAATGCTGCAGCTAGAGTACTGACGGGGACTAGAAGGAGAGAGCATATCTCACCCATATTGGCCTCTCTTCATTGGCTTCCTGTTAATTCTAGAATAGAATTTAAAATTCTTCTTCTTACTTATAAGGTTTTGAATAATCAGGTCCCATCTTATCTTAGGGACCTCGTAGTACCATATCACCCCAATAGAGCGCTTCGCT
>NC_047106.1:76542038-76542887 GCF_902500255.1 Thalassophryne amazonica
GTCTGTTTTCCCTCCAGGTGGTGTGCTGCAGAGCTGAGCAGCACCTGCAACTCATCATCTCCTCGCACCTGAGGCTCATGAGCTCCTTATCAGGAGCAGGTTACTTAAACCCCGGCTTTGAGCTCAGTCTTTGCCAGGTACTACTTTGAGACTACCGTTACTTTGACTCTGATGGTTCCATGTGCTCTGTCTTCTGAGATTCAGAGATGCCTATGTGTGACGTCTGAGCTTGTGGCAGCTCCTCTCAAAGGTAACCTTGCACTTTTATTTTCTGTAATAGAGCTCTTTGATCTTTGGTGTTTCCAGACGCCTTACTGCACGGCTTCTATGCTGCAAAGTCTCCTGGCTTCCATGCCACTACCTGCACTACATCACTTTGGACTCGCAGCTGTGCCGCTGCTCCTCAGCACTCTGCCTCAGAGCGTGCTGCTCTGCTCCGTTCAGCTAAGTTCCTGCAGCCTCCGAGTTTGTGAGATTCCGCCTCTCATTCTGCTCCTGTCAGTGACTGTGCATTATCAAGAACTGTATGAATTGTTATGCAGAACTACTAGAAACTTCCAAGTTATTCCTGAAGCCAAGATGCACTGTTGTTGACCTCTGACCTCTATGGACAATTGCTGAACTGTGAATAATTCCTGAACTGTGAACGTTTCTGCATTAAGCCTTCCTGTGAACATTCTGTTGTTAAAGGCTTCCAGTGTTACGAGTGCAATCACTCACCTTTGTTCTCCTCGTTTCTTAGCACGTTCCTTCCTCCTGGCTCAGGTTCCTGTACCACACTCCTGAGTTTCATTCCCACTCACTGAAGGCCCCCTGACACGAGCATGACTTTTGAGTCACGCACCTGCA